>NW_026855958.1:0-41362 GCF_026571515.1 Ruditapes philippinarum | reverse complement strand
TATCACCATAGTAAAGACAGGATGACTGAAATATAAACCATCTAATTAGCAATTTTAATAACATAGATAAATGAAAAAGAAACCTGCGCTATGTTATATTTAGTGCTTGGCAAAGCACTATCTACCAATTAAGATCTCTGAAGGCCAAAGAAAAATAGCGACTTTCTGAACATTTTAATTGATACATTTATACCGAATCAATAGTTTACTATTTTTATAAGGTCGTACATGTTTACGAGAAAAAATTGCCTCGAAAACGGCACTTTTGAACTCACTTTATTGCAATTTGTAAAAAAAAGTACGTGTACTTTAGAAAAGAAATCTAGGATCAATGTCATTGAAATATTCCTGGCCAGCCTCGAAATGAGATCTTATCATATTTATCAACAATTAAGACCATTTAGAAGCCAATTAAGTAATTATGACGCATCGTTATTCGTTTTATTTCCATTTGTGAAACATGTATATCTCTTTACAAGTGCACCCACAAATGATATGATCTCTAGATATTGCTGTAAATGTTTTAGCACAAATAGCATGTTTATAAAACAACCCTTAAACAATTAGGGTTATAATTACATGCATCATGATACCTGGTTGTTCACCTTTCTTTAAATAAAATATTGTCTTTTTACAACGGTTGCTATGTGGATAAACAATGATTTCGCGACGGATTGTCATATAATTTTCTAAAAATTAAGAATACACTTTTATTCGAGAACTAACAAGACGTTGTCTTTTTCTTTTCTTAAGGGCAATTGACATTTAAGAAAATACAGCTAAGCAATTCTGACTTCTGTTGCTCGTGATGCATATGAACACCAATGAAATCAGTTTTGAGCAAAGTGTCTAGAACTAGTAAATGTCCACCCGGCACCCTGCCCTTATGAATAAGACATTTTTCAATATGTATGCTCTGAAAGTATGTTTCGTCTTCTGATAAGATCAAATGTTTATTGAATTAAACCTTTGGTCCAGTAAAATTAAAATGCACTTCAACTTCTATGTAAGTTTCGTTTAATTTATTTCTATATACTGATTTACTGAACTGTCTATGGTCATTTCTATAATAACCGGTTTCTATAGTAACTGTTACCAGCGAGTTGAACAAATCTGAACTCAGTCCTTTTCATATTTTTGGTCAACTGTTCATATTTTGAATAAATCTCTGATTTTTTGTTCTTTTTATTTTTCTTATGTGGAATGTTTAGAGAAGAATAATGTAGACATAATGTTATGCTAAATAAAAAATGCAACATTTTACAACGATTGTTATAACGATTTTCAAGCGACTTTCATAATGACTTTCTGGCGGTGAAGATCACATCATATTCAATGCCTTACTAGTCAATAATTTTTTAATTATATGAATAGGCTAAGATTAAAAAAAAAACACAAAGTACATTCATATACAACTTTTGCCCGTCACAATGAAGCGCAGGATAAAAAGAGGCACGTGTCAGGCATTCAAACGAACGCTGCGTCTCAGAAAAAAGAGTTGTTATCGTTAATTTGTTGTTGACAAAACAACTTATAAATATAAATACAGCATGTCGTGAAATTGACAGATGCATGATGGGTATTTAATTTAATCTAAAATGTTGATAATAATAATGTCTTTTAAAGCACTCAGTGTTACCTACTTGAATAAAAACACGTTGACACACCAGTTAATATATGGTTGTTTAAAATAAGATGTATAAATGGGAGGGATGGGTGTGTTTGATAAGCTAGGTATTCTTGGCTCAATTCCTATTTAATTAACAGATCTACAGCAGCACAGTTTGGTTATTATGTTCTACACATGATAATCAAATATTAATGTTTAGTGACCAATCCTGCTATATTTGACGAACACACGTGCCAATTCCTTCTTAACAACCCCAACCGCTTCCATTTAATTTTCAGTGTCAGACCTGTAAGTTCTATCATTTCATTTATTAAATTGTTATTTGTATCAGGTCTTAACATGCCCATCTCCTCATGTATCCGTATTTGTGTCCTCTCCCATTTTTGTTTACTAGTGTAACTATGTTGTGTCGTGGGCTTCGTTCTGTGAAAGTCGTCTTACCTTGATGATCTTTGTTCTCATTGTTTTCTCGATTGTGTCATCGTGAACAAAACATAACCATTTACAATATCAGAGTAATTTGTATTTACGACAGATCCATATCTTAAGCTTAATTATTTCTTGAAATGGAACAATAATTAGAAAATCTAAATCGATGAATGAAAGTAATTGTGTCACTGACTTTGGAGATATTGATGTCCGTATCTTATCATATATCTCTCCCTCTCTTCATCTCTACTTAAAAGACGGTTAGATACGAAATATATCCTAGTAATGTTTTACCCGCACAGGTAAAATCTTTGGCAACCGAAATGAAACTATTTGAAAGCCAGTCTGATTATATATGACTAGCTAACCTTTGAAAGGATTTTGAATTCAACACAATTTTTTGAATATACATTATTTGTCATAATCTTGCGAAATTCCATAAAATTTACAATAATTATAAACAATATTTGAAAAATGTAATGATGAGAGTATAAATATACACAGACAGTTAAGCAACAGGTTAATTAATGCTTATTGATCTCTATGAATCATGTTTATCGTCAAAAAACGTATGCTGTGTTTTTCTTTTTTATACCGTGATCCTCCTAAAAAGAACATATTCACATTATTCTTTAATTTAGTTGAATACCTTATGAAAAGACATCGCAGTATTAAGTTTGAATGAATGTATCTAAAGATACTAAAGCTAAAGTTGCTTAGGCTCACATCATTGAATTGCTGATGGCTCAGCATTTTCTCAATGAAATTTCTCTTATCCATAGTGCTTATAGACATTGATAATAACCTTAGCTTGTTCTAGTGCATTTCATTATGGTTTTGATACAATCGATAATACCCTATATATAAAGTTATCAAAAAAAAGAGGATAAAACTAATTTTGAGTGCAAGAATTAATGATCATGATAATATTCCGTTGAACTTAAATCATCTTGCATTTGGGAGCATTTTACGTTAGGACCTAATTTTCCACACCATTGGATGCATTGTTCAAGCCTGTTAATTTATAATATTTCTGATCAAATTAGCAGTTTGAAATGACATTTATAATTGTATATATGGAATTATGTGTTCATTTTCACACGGGTTGCAATATTGATCAAGCATTTTTAGTATATATTTCAAGCGTAGGAAATAATGCGTGCTTTGTTTTAAAAATGGAACGGGTTTTAATCTAGCTTCTGTTCTTTTGCAACGAGAGATAAAACAGAAGAAAAAATGTACTTTGTTTTTTCACAATTTATAAAATAGAAATCGAGAAGGGCTTTGAATGTGAAAGAATAGAGCAATATTGATAATGCCAAAATATAGATTTGAATTTACCGAGGACCAATGAAATAGAAAAGTAAAAATAAAAGATAAAATAAATAAAAAATGACTAGAAAGGCCTCATATCACCTGTTAAAAGGCATAATAACTTAAATTACATAATTACACTGTAATAAACATGTATAGTCTTAAAGTGTATGATTTATTTTATTACATTTATCAACAACATATGCATCATATATGCATTTTATTATAATATTATGTATTATCATAACTTTTTTCTTGAACTATATAATAAGATCTTGTGAAAAGTTAAAGAAACTAAACAAAATGAAACTCATTGTCAATATAATTAAACCAACATTATTGACAATTTATCAGTTATATTTATGAAACGTATGAAACTTATTCTACAATGTACTCAATTTATACTGCATTCAGATATTTTAGGAATTTGTGAAGTCAGCAGCCTAGCAGCCTAGCAGCCTAAAGAAAACTAAGGATATTACAAACATGAAAACCGTCGGAAATGAATCGGTAGCACATACTTAGACCATTCCACATCTTATTTCAATATCGTGATCTTTATTTTTTAAATATTGAACTTTATCTTTTAAAGCAATAAAAATGCACAGTAACTAAAAATTAAAAATGAAGTAGTTATTTCTAAGTTCATTTCAGAGTGACAATATTTGAATTTTCAGATAGTTAGGTCAATCACAAGTCACACGATTATTAAACTCGATGTTATGATTTTAAATGCAAATGATAATATTTGCAAAGAAACAAGTCATCTGAATGCATGAAACTCATATTTTTTTCTGATTTTACAGAATTATGTCAGAATGGCACGTTTTATCTTACATACAGATTGTTGATAGATGAAAATGAAAGATTTTGTAAATATCGTAGGCCTTAGTCTTGTCATCTCGGAATAAAAAAACAAAAACAAATCAGTATAATGTATGTTTGTTCGGGGTTATTAAATAAGTACATACAAACCGATGTGTAATTTGTTTACAATAGATTCAAATAAATAAATAGGTAATTATGTTCTTCACAGGAGAGCTAGTTCAAAATAACAAAATAAAACACCAACAAATATTAGTGTTAAGTGACGAATCCCGCTATAAATGGCCACAGGTAAAGCATGAAAACTTCACGGCAACCCACGAAACTGGTTATTTAAACAACAAGCATAGCTACACCCGGTATGGCACTTATTGCATATACCAGTCTTTTCAGCGTGCAATCATACAAGAGTAATGAAACGGTAATAAAGCAGTACAGACTTGAGTTAGTATGATTTGACATTTGTAAAATGTGTCAGGTTGTTTATTTCTAAACTTCTTAACAAACAGTGGGGCATATCATTCAACAGCTCTAGATTATTGTAAACAAGAAATTATCATAGTATAATTTCAAGCAATCCATAAGCCTCTTACCGGTTAGAATCCCAGCAATGTTCTGAAGGGTCATTGCCATTCAATTATGCCATTGAATGAATGAATGACACAAATGAACTTGAATGAAATCTTTTGAGTTCTTAGTTTGTCTGTATCATAGTAATGTGTTAAGTGTTCCTGCACAGTATTCTACAACAGATAATCAAAATACCCAATTTTTCCTGATGAATATGTATAACTTATGTTTTATCTTTTCTCTACTTTAGGTAAATTTGTTGGAAAAGTTCAGAAACAGTTTTTAGGAACAGACAAACGGACTGAAAGACACCCTGAAACGAATCTTTAAACATCTCTGGTTGTTACCAAAATAATTATAAGATTTTTTTCAAAAGAAATAAATCTTATATAATAAGAGAAAATAAAGATGCTAGGCTTATGAAATTATCATACATGATGTGAGTGTAACAATGAACAATAATCTTGAGATTAGATTGGGTATCATGTAAAGTCACAAAGAGGATGCTGATAATGATGTAATGTATATTTTGAATTTACAGTAAATCCATGAAGAAATAAGATAGTTCAAGAATGAAAGAAAAAAATCAAAGTTTAAGTAGACGATTATTCTGGAAATATGGATTTTAGATTTATAAACCTTGTCATAGTATTATGATGTGGGAGATTGGGGTAAATCTTTAAATCAATGGAGAAGTTTGAGTAAAACATTTCTAGAAAAATAGTTCAAGGCGGACATAATTCTGGAAAAAAGTTAAGAAAGATAAATAAAGACTCTCCCAAACGATTTGAGCAACAAATAGAAAGATATGTATGAAGTTTGAAATACTTATATTAAGGAATAAAAATGTTATGAAGAAAAACAACACTTTTCATAAGAAATCTAAGTTCAAGAGAGGTAATTCTGATATTTTGTGTGACAGTGTAAAAAAATTTGTCACATATAATATGGTCGTTGATCAGAAAAATATATTTGAAGTTTGATGTAAATACCTTAAGAAAGAACAAACTTATAGTGAGAAAGCGTAAAAACTATAATCAGAAATCTTGACGAGGTCGCTGCCGCTCCGTGAATAGGACAGCTCGTAATATACTCTCTAAAGTCAAGTATAACTTCTATACTGCCATCTATCCATATATTTAGTTTCATTAAAATGTCTTCAGTACCTTTTGAGAAATCACAATTATTATTATATTTGCCATATTTTAAGCCTAATTGTTGCCATAGCAACCGAAATGTTCAATATGGGAAGAAAAAAACGTGCACAACCTTCAGACAGCCGTCTACCCATATATCTAGTTTCACAAAAATATTTTTAGTATTTTTTGCGTTATCTCTTGTTAAATTTGCCATATTGTCACAGCGATATCTTTGGAATTAGTTTATATATTAAATTTGCCATATTTCCCCTTTATTTGTTGCCATAGAAACCAAAGTGTTCAACATAGGAGGACAAAAAACATGCATAATTTCCAGACTGCCTCTTATCTATATATCAAGTTTCATTGGACGGAGTGACATACACTTGGACGGACTGACGGACAGACGGACGGACGGTAAGCCTGAAGTCCCCTCCGGTTGAACCGGTAGAGGAAAAATAACACCTCAAATTAGTCGATACTCAATCATTTGTTTACATCTGGACAAAGACATGGACGACTGACTGATAAAGCTATGTAACTGACATAAATAACGCAAATATATCAGTCGAATTTTCATTATTCGACAGTCTATCTTTATCAATTTGGAATATGCCGCAAGAAATTTCCTGGCGAAATCACTATGTCGTATATAGGTAAAGCAATAGGCATTTTACAAAGAAGAAATTTTGACCAACACACGTGCCACCCCCCTTTCTTAACAACCTTAAATTGTCCCTTTAATTTCCCGTGTCAGTCCTTTAGATTTTATCATTTCATTTATCAAATTGTTATTTGTATCAGGTCTTAACATACTCCTTCCCTTCTGTCTCCATCCTTGTACCCTCTTCCGTTTCAGGTTTGGTGTCTTCTAGTTTACCTGCTGGTGTGGCTTGGTTGTGTCTGAGTTTAAATCGTTAATTTGTTGTTCACGAAACAACTTATAAATATAAATGTAGCATGTCGTGAAACTGACAGATGCATGGTGGGTATTAAAATCAATCTAAAATGATAATAACAGTAATTTCATTATAGAACGCGTTGTTATTTACTTGAATGAACACGTTGACACATAAGTCTATAAATGGTAGTTTTTAATAAGATGTATACATGGGAGAGAAGGGTGTGTTTGATAAGCTAGGTATTCTTGACTCAATAACTGTTTAATTAACAGATTAACAGTACCACATATTGGTTATTATGTTTTACACATGATAATTACTTCACAATAACAAAATATGAGGGAATCCTGCTATATTTGGCGAACACACATGTCCGTCCTTTCTAAACAACACCAACCGCGTTCCTTTAATATCCGGTGTCAATCCTTTTGATTCTAATTCCATTTATTAAATTGTTGTTTGTATCAGGTCTTAACATGCCTCTCCCCTCCTGTCTCCGCCCTTGTGTCCTCTCCCGTTTTTAATTCGGTGTATTCTTTGTGCTCTACTAGTGTGACTAGGTTGTGTCGGGGGCTTCGTTTTTACCTTGATGATGTGTGTTCTCATTTTGTCTCGTGTTAACATGAACAATAATACACAATCATTTAAATCTCAGATTTATTTGTATTTACTACAGATCCATATCTAAAGATTAATAAGTTCTTGAAATGGAACAATAATTATAAAATCTAAGTCCATGAATGAAGGTTATTATGTCACAGAATGTGGAGATATTGATGTCCGTATTTTATCATATCTCTCTCTCCCCTTCTCTCTCTACTTAAAATGTCGGTTAGATACGAAATATATCCTTTACGACACAGCGCTACTTTTTCAGTTGTATAATATCTAACATGCACTTAATCAATTATTTACACATAATTATACAAACATACTCGTTAAATTATTTTGTTCTGTCATCAATATACATTATTCTAATTTACTAGCCACGTTTAAATACATGACGTGTTGTGTGTGAAAACAGTATTATAAAGTGATATTTTCAGTCATTTTAAGTATTTGGCTACTACAAGAAGAACATGGGTTGATGCGAGAATAAATGTGTATGCGAGCATATGATAATCCCGTCAAATCATTTTAAAGTTCCTGTATCTTTTGTAATTGAGATTGCATACCACTCTTCATTGAAATATATATGTATGTAATTATGCAAATTTGTCAATTTTCAAACATGGAAGAATATGTAAAATATGTATTGCAAATATTTGTACATATTTAAGGTAATCATCAAATTATATGCATTCATTTCTTATTGGAAAAATTGACTTAGAATTTATAGAAAACTAAATTCTAATTACATCCCTTTATTTACATGAAATATTAAATTCGGTAATATCTTTATAAATAATGTTTTTTGAAACTTACAATATCGATAAATCTTAATTTGAGCATCATAATTTTTATATAAAACCATAAAAATAATGTGATACAGGATCTTTAAATAAAATAATCATTTTATAACATATTATATAACAACTCTAAGAATGTAAAAACAGGAAAACATTTACTTAATTTCAAAACAAGATATCACAGACAATGCAAAAGTAAAGTTGAAATACATATATCCACCGAGAATATATTTTATAATATGCAAATTCGAATCCAAAAAAAAAAAGGAATGCAAAGAATCTAAAGTGAATTGATCTAAAATGGAATGTCTGTAATACCGGTGTAGCGTGAGATTCGTCAGACCCGTGAAAAATGTAAGATCTTACGAATCTCACGGGAGGGTCGTGAAAAATGTCAGACGTGAGAAACGTAAGACTATTTTAGTGGAGAACATTTCCTGTTGCAATTAAATTAAATACTGTCAATATTCCATTGCATCAATAAAGTAATGGTTAAAGCGAAGGAGTTTGACTGTTTTTACGAGTAAATAATAACAATTTTAATCAATGTTTCGGCTTTAAAATAGCCGCTCGGATGTTCATGATTTTCTACAAATTAATTTGGATTTTTATATTGTGCATAGATCTACTATGAAGTAAATATGAAGTAATTAATGGACCACTCCTTATGTTTTTAAAATAAAAACATACAATAGTGAATGTTGCTGTCCATCTATGAGTGAATTACACAAATGCCGAGTAGTAAATTGAAATCATCTTGTTCGGCCCTAAATGAACTCGACCGATACGATCATCTCGGCCACGAACTGCATCCGTTCAAATAATCCTTATGATCTGTTAAGAAATTATCAACAGACGTTTTGTGATAAAAAATAACACCAGCGGGTATTAATTAATTTTACATAGGGTAATACTTGAACAGGCTGGTGCTTTAAACCCATAGATACCATGCACACTGTGACAGACCCAGCACAGTGTTGGGATATAGTGTAAAAAGGTAATTCTAGTGTAAAAAGGTAATTCTAAAATATATATATATATATACTGTATATATAATATATAGACTTTATTAGATATACAGTATATATATTTTTTTAGAATTACTTTTTTACACTATCCCAACACTGGGCTGTGTCCCTGTGATAGATACCTTTTATCACAGACACTTGGGGTGCCTTTAAAATCCAAATAAGATATATCTTTGTCAATCCCAGCACATGTACTGGTAATATATGTAAAAAAAAATAATATAAGCTGTTTTGAAAAAAAAATCATATTTCAAGGTCTAAAATAATACACACACACGAGCTCCACATCCCAAGTGTCTGTGCCTTTTAACTACACTGTGCTGTCCTATAAACTTACATGCTAGAAGATCTTTCGTTTTAGCAGAGGAGATCTACACATTCTTTCAAGCATCACTGGTTGCAGAATACACTATTGCAGGAATGATTGGGTACCAAATTTATTTTAAGCACCAAACTATAATCTTACAGCAATGCTACACCAATAAATCAAAGTTCCTGGCAAGTTCAAACACAACCATAGTTAGGTGCTCAAAATTTTATATTTCCAAATAATGTATAACCCCAAAAAACATGTTTCAATCATAAACATGATCTTTAGACTTGTAATCAAGTTTTCACTTTTCAAGTCATTACAGTCAGGTAATTATACATAAATTATAACTGAAGAAATAGAGGATAGCCAAGTTTTTTCTATAAATACAATATTTATTTTCATTGCGTGGAATAAACATAATTATTATATAATCTATAAATAGCTTTGAAATGCCTTTCCCTGATTGGCTAACAAGCAACTTTTTGTAAAAAATAACAAGTCAATATCAGAGTATATTCACTGTTTTTTTCCTAAAAATAGATTTTCAGAGTATATTCACCGGTTTTTCTTCTAAAAATAGATTTTCTGGAAATCCCTAAAAGAAGCAAGACTTTGACGTGACGTCATGCCAAGTTTGTTGTTATTATTCTGAAAAAACATCGAGTTGGGTGTACATAAGAGTCAAATTAGTCTATATTAGTTACCGTTTTGCATTTTTAAGAACAATAGGGATCAGCATGCCAATAGAAAGGGCCAAATTATGGAAACAGTTGACAAGCTGAAAAATAATAATTTCTGTCGTATGCAATGGCAGATGTGATAAGCCATGTAAAAGCTATTTATAAATTATATAATAAAACAGATATGTACTTTTTAGCTGTTGAATATGATGTGATATGTACTGAAAAATAAATATTGACCTCGGCTATCGCCTCGGTCAATATTAATTTTTTCAGTACATATCACATCATATTCAACAGCTAAAAAGTCCATATTTGTATAATATTTCATGAGTGGTGGTTGCCACAAGTGAAACATGATAATTTTCATACTACAAACTATTTATAGAAAATACTTAAATTTACTTGTTTATTATATGCATTTCTCTTTTTTGACATCACAATATGAAACTCGGCTGAATATAGCAGAAATTAGTCTGGCAAGACACCGGTGAAAATATGTTTCACTGCAGTGAAAAATATTTTTTTTGCAGTGAAAATAAGGAAAGTGAAAATAAGCATTTAATTTCATCAATATTTTTCATCATTTTATTTATAAGTATGTAATAAAGAAACATAACCTGGAAATACCATATTTCCAGCTTGGAAAGAGGTGCACATCTTCTCTTCGAAATGTTCTTTTATATTCGTTTCTGCCAGGTACTTACATACCAGTCGAATACCAAATATTAAATAAATACCCAGATTCTTTCATATATATCAAAACACAAATCAGCAAAACAGTTGTACAAAAATTGATTTTATCAATAATTAATATATTAATGTTAAGTAAGTTATTTTACTGTTTACTATCTTTGGGGGGGGGGGATATAGTGGGTTTATAATAAAGCTGACACTGGAGAAGTCATATGGCTTTTTATGGCAAGTTTCAACCATAACTGGAGTGAAAAAGGAAGATACACTTAGATATCATTTCTGGCTTGCACCAGAATAAAACTTATAATATAAGTTTATTAGACATTTTATATACTTTATATTTATCAGTATTTGTCCTAATCTTATGATTCCTATTCAGATCTGACTATAATCCTTTCACAGAGTCTATGAAATAATATAGATGTAATTTATTGTTACATTCATTTACACTTTTGGTATCTCCTTGTTAACTCCATAATGTCTTCTTTACCACATTTAGTTCACTTTAATTGGTCCGTTTATTATCAAAATTCACTTAATTTACTTTCACTGACAGTTTTATTGTCATTTCATCCAAAGTATCATAAAATTCAATATTGACAAAATAAGGAAAAGATACATTTTGCTGTCATTTTGGCACTCTTAAACATTCATTGCTAAATTAACTTTATTTTCCATACTTTTTGATAACTCTTAATTTAATCCAACATAATTTAAGTGGAAAAAGTGAAATGTGCCTTTTTTACTTGCACTTGTGTCTTCTGGAAAAAAATACTTTTTAAGCCTGACCACTGACTAAAGATGAGGACTGATCCTGTGGGCTACAATTCTTTTTCATTTGAAATGAAAATCTGGTAATTTTACTTATACTGAATTCTTGCATCACATATTTTGCATTTGTCAAGTATTTCTTCAATGTTTTCATATTACACATTTTGTATCACCAACAATATGCAGATATACCAACAGATCTACACCACTTCCTTTTTGTCAGGTTGATGTTTCTTGCAGAATATTTGTACATCATGTATTTTGTGAAAGATCCAGAAATAGCTTTCCTTTGCCTATAATCTGCTGTTTCTGTAAAATTAGAGAGACAATAAATTTAACAACAGTCATCTGTATAGGGCATCACTTTTAATAACAATTTTTTATAAAACAACTTTATAAGAAGCATAACATTTTTTAGGTATATATATTGCTTTTAGGATAATAGCATCCATTGCTTTATAACTAAGCCTTGGCAAGATAATCAATAATTCAAGTTGATAGCTTTAATTGTTTTGAAATCATCCTTCAAATAATAAGCAATGTTGACAAAGTGCCTGTCATCATACAAACAAGTATTTCAAGATTAATTATGAATGATATCTTTTATACTTTTGAAAAGATAATTTTAAGAAGAAAAAAAGTTAAACATATCTGTAATGATTGACAATACATATAGATTGTATTATATTGTGTTCCAAGTTTCACATTGATATCTTTCAGTTTTGAAATAATTGAACTTAATAAGCAATTTTAAATCAAAGTCCCATAACTCCAAATATGTTGCTTTTCAAATACCCCTTTTCTAACAAATGTGCTTTATCAAAAATATGCATTAAGTTAAAATATTCATCAATCAGGAATTAGCATTAGATGACAAGCACAATCATATTAAAACAAAACAAAAAATAATGATAGTTATTAAATGTTTAAAGTTTTAAAGATGGACATTTTTTATGATAATCTTACAGCTACACTTTGATGGTTTCAAAGGCAATATTCAAAGAATACATGTAATATCTCAAACAAAATTCTCAAGCATACACATGTCCTCCTATTCAGTTGTGATTTTGCTTGTTTTCATTATATTTAAAGTATTCACCAACAAAAAATACTCAACATTTCAGAAAATGTACAAAAACAGAAAAGTCTTACATTTCTCACAGGTCAAAAAACTGGTATTTCTTCAATAATTTGTCTGTTATTTGTAAAAAAAAATCTGCATTAAGGTAAATATTCATCAGTCAGGAATTGGCAATTAAGATAACAACCCATATTTAAGAGAAAAAAAATAATAAGAGGCATTAACTGCCTATTTAAAACTTTCTCACGGCTAGATTTCACTAGTTTCAAGGAGAATATCAAAGAATACATATAAAATCTCAAAAATATTTCTCAATAGCAGACACATATCCTATTCAGTTATGATTTGGGTTGTTTTCATCAAATTTAATGTATTCAGTGAAAAAAAATCATCAACATTTCAGAAAATGTACAGAAACAGAAAAGTCTTACATTTCTCAAAGGCAAAAAAACTGGTATTTCTTCAATAATTTGTCTGTTTTTTGAAGAAAAAAAAACCTGCATTAAGGTAAATATTCATCAGTCAGGAATTGGCAATTAAGATAACAATCCATATTTAACAGAAGTAAGTATATAGAGGCAAACTATCCATTCAAAACTTTCTAAGATGGGCATTTTTTGATAGTCTTACATTTCTCATGGCTAGATTTCACTAGTTTCAAGGGGAATATCAAAGAATACATATTAAATCTCAAAAATATTTCTCAATAGCAGACACATATCCTATTCAGTTGTGATTTTGGTTGTTTTCATCAAATTTAATGTATTCAGTAAAAAAAAATCATCAACATTTCAGAAAATGTACAAAAACAGAAAAGTCTTACATTTCTCACGGGCAAAAAAATTGGTATTTCATCAATAATTTGCCTTTTATTTGAAAAAAAAAACCTGCATTAAGGTAAATATTCATCAGTCAGGAATTGGCAATTAAGATAACAATCCATATTTAACAGAAGTAAGTATATAGAGGCAAACTACCCATTCAAAACTTTCAAAGATGGGCATTTTTTGATAGTCTTACATTTCTCACGGCTAGATTTCATTAATTTCAAGGGGAATATCAAAGAATACATATAAAATCTCAAAAATATTTCTTAATAGCAGACGCATATCCTATTCAGTTGTGCTTTTGGTTGTTTTCATCAAATTTAATGTATTTAGCAAGAAAAAATTCTCAACATTTCAGAAAATGTACAAAAATATAAAAGTCTTACATTTCTCACGGGTCAAAAAAATGGTATTTCTTCAATAATTTGTCTGTTATTTGAAAAAAAAATCTGCATTAAGGTAAATATTCATCAGTCAGGAATTGGCAATTAAGATAACTACCCATATTTAAGAGAAAAAAATAATAAGAGGCAAACTGGCTATTTAAAACTTTCTAAGATGGGCATTTTTTGATAGTCTTACATTTCTCACGGCTAGATTTCACTAGTTTCAAGGGGAATATCAAAGAATACATATAAAATCTCAAAAATATTTCTCAATAGCAGACACATATCCTATTCAGTTGTGATTTTGGTTGTTTTCATCAAATTTAATGTATTCAGTAAAAAAATATCATCAACATTTCAGCAAATGTACAAAAACAGAAAAGTCTTACATTTCTCACGGGCAAAAAAATTGGTATTTCTTCAATAATTTGCCTGTTTTTTGAAAAAAAAAACCTGCATTTAGGTAAATATTCATCAGTCAGGAATTGGCAATTAAGATAACAATCCATATTTAACAGAAGTAAGTATATAGAGGCAAACTACCCATTCAAAACTTTCTAAGATGGGCATTTTAGGATAGTCTTACATTTCTCACGGCTAGATTTCATTAATTTCAAGGGGAATATCAAAGAATACATATAAAATCTCAAAAATATTTCTTAATAGCAGACACATATCCTATTCAGTTGTGATTTTGGTTGTTTTCATCAAATTTAATGTATTTAGCAAGAAAAAATTCTCAACATTTCAGAAAATGTACAAAAATATAAAAGTCTTACATTTCTCACGGGTCAAAAAAATGGTATTTCTTCAATAATTTGTCTGTTATTTGAAAAAAAAAAATCTGCATTAAGGTAAATATTCATCAGTCAGGAATTGGCAATTACGATAACAACCCATATTTAAGAGAAAAAAATAATAAGAGGCAAACTGCCTATTTAAAACTTTCTAAGATGGGCATTTTTTGATAGTCTTACATTTCTCATGGCTAGATTTCACTAGTTTCAAGGGGAATATCAAAGAATACATGTAATATCTCAAAAATATTTCTCAATAGCAGACACATATCCTATTCAGTTGTGATTTTGGTTGTTTTCATCGAATTTAATGTATTTAGTAAACAAAAATCATCAACATTTCAGAAAATGTACAAAAATCAGAAAAGTCTTACATTTCTCACGGGCAAAAAAACTGGTATTTCTTCAATAATTTGTCTGTTTTTGAAAAAAAAAATCTGCATTAAGGTAAATATTCATCAGTCAGGAATTGGCAATTAAGATAACAATCCATATTTAACAGAAGTAAGTACATAGAGGCAAACTACCCATTCAAAACTTTCTAAGATGAGCATTTTTTGATAGTCTTACATTTCTCACGGCTACATTTCATTAATTTCAAGGGTAATATCAAAGAATACATATAAAATCTCAAAAATATTTCTTAATAGCAGACACTAATCCTATTCAGTTGTGATTTGGGTTGTTTTCATCAAATTTAATGTATTTAGCAAGAAAAAATTCTCAACATTTCAGAAAATGTACAAAAATATAAAAGTCTTACATTTCTCACGGGTCAAAAAACTGGTATTTCTTCAATAATTTGCCTTTTATTTGAAAAAAAAAATCTGCAATAAGGTAAATATTCATCAGTCAGAAATTGGCAATTAAGATAACAACCCATATTTAAGAGAAAAAATATAATAAGAGGCAAACTGGCTATTTAGAACTTTCTAAGATGGGCATTTTTTGATAGTCTTTCATTTCTCACGGCTAGATTTAACTAGTTTCAAGGGTAATATCAAAGAGTACATATAAAATCTCAAAAATATTTCTCAATAGCAGACACATATCCTATTCAGTTGTGATTTTGGTTGTTTTCATCAAATTTAATGTATTTAGCAAGAAAAAATTCTCAACATTTCAGAAAATGTACAAAAATATAAAAGTCTTACATTTCTCACGGGTCAAAAAAATGGTATTTCTTCAATAATTTGTCTGTTATTTGAAAAAAAAAATCTGCATTAAAGTAAATATTCATCAGTCAGGAATTGGCAATTACGATAACAACCCATATTTAAGAGAAAAAAATAATAAGAGGCAAACTGCCTATTTAAAACTTTAAAATAATAAAGTCACAGCAATAACACGTATAATATCATTTTTTATTTTTCAACGTTTCGGCAAATGTATGCCTTTTTCAAGGTAAATAAATAATAATAATATCAACGGACGTGACGTCGTAATTTTACAATTAACGTCACGCCCACTTTAGCGGAAAAACGAACAAATACGAACAATTCCAATTCATGATAAAAGAGATAAGTGCACCAAACAAAGCATCAAAATATAAAAATATAAAAACGACACAATAGATATCGGATTAATAAATACGAATATTTCCTATAGGGTTTAATTATAAAAAATGATAATAGGAAAAAACGAATATCTATGTGGCGTAATTCTAGCATTTATAGCGTGGATTGATATTTTATGAATTATTTAATTGAGTATAACAACTTTGTGCTCATTCCTTCTGGAAAATGAGTTTTTAGCTTATGAATCCAAAATGTTTCTTTGCACAAACGATCTAAAGTATTGTAAACAACATCTATGGGCATAAATGAAAAGTCGGTAAAATTATGATCGTCCTTTTTTTTTTTTTTTTATTTAAAACTTTCTAAGATGGGCATTTTTTGATAGTCTTACATTTCTCACGGCTAGATTTAACTAGTTTCAAGGGTAATATCAAAGAATACATATAAAATCTCAAAAATATTTCTCAATAGCAGACACATATCCTATTCAGTTGTGATTTTGGTTGTTTTCATCAAATTTAATGTATTTGGCAAGAAAAAATTCTCAACATTTCAGAAAATGTACAAAAATTTAAAAGTCTTACATTTCTCATGGGTCAAAAAACAGGTTAGATTTTTTTATAATGCTACCAGAGTTTTTTTTTTTAAAGAAATATCCTAAGGATTACCATAATTTGAATGACCTACCATTCATTAATTTGGCAAATTTCATGATCAAACAATTTTTATAGAATATAGTTACACATGATATTATATAATATACACAGGATATAACATATTTTCAAAGTCACTAGTATTAGACATTTATTTCCTGTCATAATGACACATCCTGTGTTTGGTATGTATTGCTTCCCCCCAATTATGCCCTAGAGAGAGGTTCATAAATAACATGTATATTACCTGAATTGATGTCACTACATTTATCCAGAAGTGAAATATTTGTTAATTGTAATCTCAGCTATCCGAAAATGACACCTTTTTGTAACACTGGATTGTTCTCACTGAAATTAATAAATATTTTTTTATGATATACTTATAAATGAAATATTGAAAAAATATTGATGAAATAAAAAGCATATCCATTTTCCGTATTTTCACTCTAAAAGAGAATATTTTTCACTGCAGTGAAACATATTTTCCGTATTTTAACTGGTATTTTTGCTGGATTTTACTTTTTTCTAAATTATGCCAGTACACAAATCAAAAAAGAGAAAAAGCATATAATAAAGAGAAAAAATTTCTATAAGTAAAGAATTTATTTTCATCTTGTGGTATGAAAATTATCATATTTCACACGTGGCTACCTCCACTCAGGAATTTTCTTTTGATACCACTTGATGAAAACTAATACTGTATTTATCATGTTTATAGAAAAACCTGGAATATCCCCTATTTAAAGTAAAATAAAAATGCATTTCTTTTATATTCAGAAATAATTGTGAACAACTAAATTTTTATATTTTCTTACTGGACGCAGTAAGGAAGACAAAAACTATGAAAGAAAAATCGATTATGTATGAAGTTATAGTAAAAAAATAACATTTGTTAACATAAATTCCAAGTTCAAGGGGAATAATTCAGGAAATAGTCACACTAGAGTTATAAACCTTGTCACATAACATGATTGTGTGTAATGATTAAAAATATATATTTGAAGTTTGAAGTAGATACCTTAAAATAAAAGAAGTTATAATATTTCTTAAATAAAATCCTAAGTTCAAAGACAGTTAAATCGGTAAATATTGCTTCAAGAGTTATATACCTTGTCACATAAGATGTAATAGATGATAAGGAATAAGTATTTGAAGTTTGAGGTAGATACCTTTAAAACTAAAAAAGTTATATAAAAAAATAACGAGTGTAGGACAAAAGCCCTCCCGGACAAAAGCCCTCCCATTAAAAAGGGACAAGGCGGACATTAAAGCCCTCCCGTGAAAATGACAAGGCGGACAAAAGCCCTCCCATAAAAATGTCAGGGCGGACAAAAGCCCTCCCGTAAAAATGACAGGGCGGACAAAAGCCCTCCCGTGAAAATAATAGAGCGGACAAAAGCCCTCTCGCAGCGAATACATATATATGTACGTTGAATAGTTTTTATTTTCTTTTCAATACACTCAACATATTAGAATTGTAATCATGAATATTTTTGTTTTCCATTGGAATGACCGTGTTTGTACGGGCTTGAGCACATTCCTGATAAATTAGTGCTAAAATATGTAAGTGCATATTCATTCACGTAGATATGAAGGATTACTCTTATGTGAAGTTAAGATTAATAGAGTAATAAATGATGAAAAGAAGTTAAAATCATGTAACTTAAAGTTAAAGACATTTATAATGTGCCTTGTAATTAGTCAATGACTTTTAAAAGTGACTTTGTTTTTAACGACATGTAAAAAGTTACCTCGTTAAACATTTCAGGAAGGTATTTTCAGAATAAAAGGTGGTTCTAGCTCATACACATACTTAGGCCAATTGAAAACAATAAGAAATATATGTAACAATTTTAATATGTTGAGTGCATTGAAAAAAAACACAGGTATTCAACATACATATTCATTTTTGTTACGGGAGGGCTTTTGTCCGCCTTGCTAATTTCAAAGGAGGGCTTTTGTCCGCCCAGTCATTTTCATGGGAAGACTTTTGTCGGCCCTGTTATTTTTACGTGAATGCTTTTGTCCGCCCTGTCATTTTTACGGGAGGTTTTGTCCGCCTTGTCATTTTTTGACGGGAGGGCTTTTGACCGGGAGGGCTTCTGTCAGTTTATGGGGAGATAATTCTTGCAATTATGGTGCTAGAGATATCCGTTTTCCCGAAAAAGTTATAGTGAATAATTTTTTATTGCACCAAGACTTCGTATAGTGGAGCTAAAAAACATTAACCCGGTACAATATGTGAAAGTACTTGCCTTAAGTTCAATCTTGTTATCTTGCAAAGTTTCATACTGTTTTAAAAGGAGTAATGTGCACAAATTTTATAAATAAACACTGAGGTCGCTCACCTGTATATAGGCCCCCGGAGCGGGGCCAGTTTAAACCCCAGGGCTTTTGTTTTCACAAACTTGGAAGACACACATTAGAAGCTGTTTCATGTTAATTTTTTACTACAACACATATAATGAAAAACAATGATCTCTCCCCCCCTGCAGGGCCAATTTAACCCAAGGGCTTTTATTTGAACAAACTTGGTAGACACCCATAAGAAGATATTTCATGCTAAACATCTAAGCTAAAGGTCATTGGGTTTTTTAAAAGAAGATTTTTACTATACACATATAGTTAAAAACAATGACATACCTGTGGCGGGGCAAGTTTTGACCCCAGGGGTTTTATATTTGAACCAATTTTGCAGACACTTACTAGAAGGTGTTTCATGCTTAATATCTAAACTCTAGCTATTTCGGTTTTTTCAAAGAAGATTTTTTCAGTTTTTGCTACATACATATAAGGAAAATCAATGACCCCCGGGACGGGCCAATTTTGACCCCAGGGCTTTTCTTTGAACAAACTTGGTAGACACTCATTAGAACATGTTTCATGCTAAATATCTTAGCTCTAGCTCTTTGGGTTCTTTAAAAGAAGATTTTTTAAGTTTTTACTATATGCATATTGGGAAAATCAATGACCCCCTTTGGCACAACACAAAAGGTATTCACAGGGCCAATGATAAAAAAATAAAACATTATCACTTATTCAAATGCGAGCAATTGACACAGTGCTAGAACAGGCAGCATTTAGTAGATCCCTGTGTGTAATATGCCTTTAATAAAATTGCCTTTTTTTTAGGATATAAACCACATTTATGTGGTATTAAATGGACGTGAAATTGTATAATCGAATCATCCTTAAATATCTAAATCCATAGAGCTTTGGGAGCTGCACCCCTTTACCCCATCCAGGGCCCTGCCCTGGACCTGCAAGGGGGCCCTATTGACCTCCTGTGTAAACATTTGTGCGTATATTTAAAATGACCCAGCTACGCCCCTGACATTGTCAGTGACAATGAGTGTCAATAAGAAAAATTATAATATTTGTGTACACATTAACAAATGACAACAATCATTTTAATTATTAAAAGTCAAATTAAATGGAACTAAATCTATAAGTATTAAACCCCTTTACCTGATGTTTTATTTAATCTAATTGTTATATGACTAAACAATTAGCATGGTCAATGAGGATCATTTATCAAAGGGGAGTAACTATGTGTAATTATTACAACAATAATGAAGTCATATATTAAGGTTTCTTTCTCCAGACTGCATAAATTCCAAATATTTGTTTGATGTGACTCACTGTCTGATACAAAAGTCTTCATAACAAATATCTTAGATTTTGGCATTGTAATTTTACACAAAGCTTTTACTGAAGTATTTTAGTCTATAGAAAATTTAGTGAGCCCAGGGTGGTCCAGGGGGTATCATGGCATATCAGACTTACAGAACGTTTGTAGAGACCCACAAGGAGATGCTTCATGCAAAATACAAAATACCTTGAAATTTTAGAGAAGAAGATTTTTTTGAAAATTTTTACTTTATTTGAGGACCATCTAAGAATCATTCCTGTAAAAATTGGTCAAAATCCATCATGTGGTCTATAGTGGCGTTTTTTTTAAATAAATTGAGGACAACAACAAACGACAGATGAAAAAAGATAGACAAACTGCTAACCAAAAGATCTGACACCTCTGAGCATTTTGTGCTCATGTGAGCTAGAAAGGGGGTATAACTCTGCAAATATGCTTAGCAGACAAAAAGTACCCATATACATGTAGCATGAAACAACCTAAATTATCTGAGGAAAATCACAAAATGTAATAATTGTGCAAAAATCATATACATGTAACATAATAATAAAATAATAATGAGCTTTTTTTATTTATTGTGTTCAATTGCTCCAATAAGACCTTCATATCCAGACATCTGCTTACTTGTAGATTCTTGTTTGGAATTAATTGAGATCTAACAGAACTTTATTATGCTTTACTTAAGCCTCATATAGACACAGACCTTACTCTTTGCCTACATCGTACCATTTGCTTAAACTTTATTAATTTGGCTAAAGAAATCTATAACAATTTGGCTTCATGATTATTTGCACAGGTTAACAACTACCACAGCTATACCGACTCAGCTATCTAACCCCTTACACATTTATCTCACAGCTGTCTGTACTACTGAGTGAATGTGACATTCAGCCAAACTATACAGTATTGAAATTCGTCCAACAGAACAGGATTTAAATTGACTCTGAGCTATAAACCATGATATCATGTTGCCTGAAAGGGAACCATAATTATGTCACAGGTACTGCAAAATGATGGGACTCAAACCCAGGACCCTTAGAAATATTGTACCTCAGCTATTCGGCCACTTTTTCCGAAAAGTTCTTACCATGTATCAAAATCATATGTCATTTGTTTAATAAGGAATGATCCTTTGTTATGTCCTAATATTTAAAAATAATAATTATTATCTGTTATAATTAATGCACTATCAAACTTCACATGTGTTAATATTTACAGTGTTCACTATACTGTGAGGGCTATATGCACCTTTCTTTTAGGGAATCAAATTCAAATTAAGGCTAACAAATTCTATCCTTTTAGGCTTGTTAAGCTTATAATTGCTAACTAGTTAGGTCAGGTTTCACAAAATCTAAAGTAACATATAATCTTGTACTATTCTTGAGAATATTTAATATGTGGATTTATACCAAATTAATAAGCTGATCTTTAAAGCAGATCAAGCATTGTTATTTGTGTGCACAATTTATATTAGCTGAATGAACATACAGAAGATCAAAAAAAATATCAAGGAATCCACTATTCAAGCAATATTAAGAAATAATTAATGACATTTTTGTTTCCTTGCATAATTCATATATGCAAATGAAAAACCAGGATCAGCTCTTTCATGTACAATGTACAAATTCTACATGGTTAACCGGTCTATGTAAGCTGTATAGCTTCCTCAAATATCCCTCATATGACTGTGAGGTAAGGCTCCCACGTTTACAATTGTTTGTAAACGTTTAAACGATTGCTAAGAACCGAAACGATACCGTTTAAACGGTGGTACCTCTATGTACTATACACACCATGTATTTGAGTCGCCAAATTATGTCTTTCTTTCTATTTTTTACACGTGTACAAATAAGGGCTCATCACGATTGAGTCAGCACACACGCTTTGCATTGTAACCCCCTTTTTAACCAAAAATGTATTATGTCACAAGCAATTTTGCACCGTAATGCTGTGTGGAGGATTGTTAACACCTATTTTCCGTTTGTTTACTTTGGAATAAACCACTAGAATTGATAAAATCCATGATTACAGGCAATGATTGAGAAGTTGTATGGTCATTTCGATTAAACGGTAAACAATATTGTAAACGTTTATGAATGAAAATCGAAACGAATCCGTTTAAACATGTAATCGTGGGGGCCTTACTGTGAGGGGTCAGCAAGCTAAACCACTTGGCTGCAGTCAGAGCCCCTGTTTTGCATTAAAATTACACATGTATGAAAAAGAAATACCAAAACCTCTTATATATGACCACTTGATAAACTTTATCTTTAATGCTTGCAAACACATGTATTTTTTAAGTCCTGTATATACTTGTGGTTGAAAGTTGACAATAAATAGTTTTGGACTAAGGTTTATCAAAAGCAAAACAAGTTAAAACAGCTGGCAAATTCATCCTTTTTTTAATGAAAGCTCTAAAAAAGTATTTAAAATTTTAAATGTGAAATGTTGTGAAGTGAACAATTTTTTTTTTTTACAAAATTTGCTTGCAATCCACATAAATTACCAAAAAGGAGATCAAACAAGATTGCATTTGAGAAAAATGCTATGCCACCGCATTAATACAACACTAAATAGTAGTGTTTTTGTTTCTATACAATTTTGAAGATTGTCATAATGCATGGATCCCTGACCTATCTAATTCTTATTATCAGATTAGTGGTTAAATCTGTTGTTAACTCGACAAAAGATCAGAGTAGGAATATATCAATGCACTCGAGTCTAGTGAATTTGGTGGTGAAGGTCATATTTCACACAGCCTAATTTTCATGACTACATCAAAGGACAACACAGTAAGACACTTTGTCAAAATCTAGGTCAGCTGATATCAAAGTTTACTTTACATCTTAATCTGTGCACATGGTTTAAATTTCATAGCTGTACATCAAAGGACAAGAAAGTAGGTCACTGTCCCATTGTAAATTTAGAGAAGATGATTTTTTAAGTTTTTACTCTATACATATAAGGAAAATCTATTGCCCCTGGGGCGGAGCTAATTTTGACTCTAGAGGCAAAATTTGAACAACTTTGGTAGAAAACCTATAAATGATATCATTTAACAAAGCCTTTTACCTTCAGACAATAAGATTTATTTATTTTTTACTATATGTATATATTGAAAATCAATGACCCCCGGGGCGGGGGCAATTTTGACCCCCAGGGCTATAATTTGAACAATCTTGCTAGAAGTTCACTTCACAATGTTTCATGCAAAATATCTAACCTCTAGCATTTGTCAATTGCTAGAAGAAATTTTTTAAAGCTATTACTTTAAGTTTTTACTTATAATATACATATAAGGAAAACCAATAACCCCCGGGGCAGGCCCGATTTTGCTCCCAGGACTATAATTTGAACAATCTGGGTAGAGGTCTACCACGCAATGCCTTATACAAAATATCTAAGCTCTAGGTCTTTTGGGTCTTTACAAGAAGGTATTTTAAGTTTTTACTGTATGTACATATAGTGAAAATCAATGACCCCTTGGGCGGGGCCAATTTTGACCCCAGGGCTATAATTTGAACAATCTTGGTAAGGGTCTACCAGACAATGCCTGATACAAAATATCTAAGCTCTAGGTCTTTTGGGTCTTTACAAGAAGGTATTTTAAGTTTTAACTATATGTACATATAGTGAAAATCAATGACCCCCAGGGCAGGGCCGGTTTTGACCCCAGGGCTATAATTTGAACAATCTTGGTAGAGGTCTACCAGGCAATGCCTTGTGCAAAATATCTAAGCTCTAGGCTTTTGGTTCTTTACAAGAAGATTTTTAAATTTATTCTAATAATTCCTTTTGGTTGCCATGGCAACCAGATTTCTGCATGGAATGAAATTCTTTCAACAACTTTGGAAGCCCTTCACCCAAGGATCAATCCTGCCAAGTGTGATTGAAATTGGACTAGTGGTTTTTCACAAGAAGATTTTTTAAGTTCACTATATAATCTATATAACACATACACACACAAACAAACACACACACACACACACACACACACACACACACACACACACACACACACACACACACACACACACACACACACACACACACACACACACACACACACACACACAGGTGAATCGCTATATGCCACCGCATCGCAGATGCTGCGGTGGCATAAAAAAGCAAAAATAGCCCTAGGACCTTGCACTGTGTTAGTAAGACAGTAAGAGATATGGTGGTAAACACTGACATTAATTACTGCAAAGTCCAGTCCTTAATCCTAACATGAAAATTATCATTTGTATATATACTTGAATTTAAAACATTTTTTCTTTTCTACATTTGTATCAAGTTTTATTTTCTTGAATATTTTGGCTCATCTGGAGGCATGCCGCTTTAAGAGCCAAAAGTATACTTTTATTAAAAAATAGTGGGCCTAATATTTATCTGGCTCGACTAAACCGACATAACAAGGGCTGCATGCTGGTGAATTCAAAATTTATTTTCAGCTTGAGTATATGTAGAGCAGTGCTACTCACTCATGCATTGGCATCTGTACTATTCAGTTTTAGTGCAGCAATATAATTTGATATTTCATTTTTTTAACTTTTAACTTCAAATATTATATATGTTCCTTATCATCACTCACATAATATGGGACTCCAGTTATTTTTCTCACTTAATCACTTTGGGTAGAAAATCAGCTGGTGTACATAAGGAAAACTGCATTATTTCAAAGAAAAATTCAATTGGAGAAGTAGCTCCCCTAAAGCCTAGTATAAGTTACTCTATACATGTTTTTACTCTAAACATAACTTGAATTCCTTCTTTTTTCAGGGATACACTTCAATATAATCAAAGTCCCTTAGCCTTGGTGCAACAGAAATAAGTGTTGAATAATGAAAAAAATAAATATTTAAGCGAAACCTGATTCAAACTTTGTTGCTTTAATTTAATGAATATTAGACTGCTGCATTTGCCATTATCTTACTACCTGAACCATACTAGGGATAATGGTTCACAAAATGTGTGTTTGATAATAACTTACTAATAAATATAAAGGGGGAAGGGATTTCGGCCCTCTACCAACTTGGCACGGGTCAAATGGGCACAGGCCAACTCGACCCACTTTTGAAAAAAAACATAACTTTTTCTGATAACTGCAAGCTGTTTCAAACTTTTTTCCTTGACATGTCAAAGTCAAACATTCAGTATCGGGCATAATTTCAGTTTCAAAGTCAAACCGGCAATCAAAAATAAACATGCATGAAACAATTTGCTGATCACTTATAAATTCAATATAACAATCTGGCACATAGTAAATATTTACAAGTTCTCCAAGAAAATCGCCTGGCCTGTTTGTTATGTTTATCGAAATAATATGACGTGAATATCGATGATGTCATTTTGGAAATTATTTATAAATTGTGACGTCACTTCATTAAGTTGGTGCTTAAAACTTAACTATTCGCTATCTAATCTGTTCGTAATTGAAAACGAATAAAATAACAAATAGACTTGTCAGGATATTAGATAAAATTGTTGGATTAAAGGCTAATAAGCTATTGAAACAAGTCTGTTAAAATGGGGGGAGCTTATTTTTGATATCAGGTTACTAACCTGATATCAAAAATAATTATCAGTCAAGTGTAATCGAGCAGTTATCATCGCAGTTGCATGATAAAAATTAATATAATACAAATATGTTCCCTTCAAATTGATGCTTTTTGTTTGTAAAGTGATCTTCAATAAAAAAAGAAATATAAACTTGTTTACTTATTATATAAAATATTTCTAAATGTTTGTTATTTATCTTGTATAGATCTACATAAAATAACATGTAATGCATTTATCAACAGGCAATGTATTTTGCAATGTCAAAAGGATGGATTGTAATGAATTCATATATCCCAAATCATTGAAAACTCTATTACCAAAAATGTAATAATAATTTAAGAAAACGTCTTTCAACGTTTGTGAATAAGTCCATTTATCCTGCTACTGTCTATATCATCAGCTGGATAAAGCTTTGCCGGATAAACTTATCTATCTCCAGTCATTACGTCATATGATTACGTCACGTGTTTAGCAGCAAAACAAAACTACATATAGATGCTATTTTATCGGGGAAAAAGAAGAATGAAACCATCTAATAATTATAAAAACATGATTAAAGCAGGATAAATCAAATACATGGTTGATGTCGGGATGGAGAAGGTTTATCCGGTTCGCTGCGAAAGTGAATCTTGGTTCGCTAAAGCTCGCCAAGATACACTTTCTCGCTCACCGGATAAACCTTCTCCATCCCGACATCAACCAATGTATTTTCTATATATCAATAATATGGTTCCAACAACAGAGAGTGATAAAACAAACCAATATATTAACACTGATAATCAGATTAATAAATTTTTAAGTGGGCCGAGTTGACTATGGAGTTGATCCGTGCCGCGTTGGAATAAGGCCGAGCTGACTCGGGGCCGAGTATGTTAGGGCTGAGCCAACACTTATTCCAATCAAATACATATAATTAGACAATATATCAGTAAACTTAAGTGTGCCATACCCCTAGATCTACAAATGTCGGCTGGCTGGTCGGCTAAAACAAAATTAAGAAACGAAACTCATCGAAAGTTGAGCTACATACCGCCCATTTCTTAAAACAGACTGACATGGCCTACAGTACCTGTAAGCATTAATAAAAACTAACATACTTTCATCGATGCTTGAAATAACCACATTCTAATATAAAATATCAATACAAACTTACCTCGATCAAAGCTCTTCGATTTTCCATCAACTCGACATCGGGAACGAACGATGTCGAAAGACTGCCACTGATTTGGACAATATTTCATCCACACGATACAAAGTTGGTATCGTAGAAAATATCTCTATGCTCATGAATAAAAGGAAGAACTACACTTGGATTCATTAATGAGCTTCTAAACGAGGTTAACACACATTTGTACCAGAAAGTCTTACATTTCTCACGGCCCCGTCCGACAACTACCTGCGCATGCGCAGAACGTAAAGTCTTACGTTTCTCACGGGTCTGACAAAATTCACGCCACACCGGAAAACCCAGAAAACGTATGTTGATGAGTATAATCTATGATAATATATCACGAACGAAATATATATATGGATGTTATTGGAAAGTAAGTGTGAGATGTTTCGATTTACATATCTATATATAGCAGATAATAATCTCTTTTAGAACAAAATTGACACCGTGAAACATCCTGCATATTCATTCCCTAGATCTAGCACCATGCGATGTCTGGCTTGAAATCAGAGCAGCGTGGCAAGAGTTTGATGACAATCATGATTTGCCAATTGTTGTTCGGAAACGAATCGTAAAATTCCCCAAGATCAGTTCAAGTCCTGCTTTGACAAGTGGAGTCATAGATGAGACAAGTGTGTATCGTGTAGTTGAGAATATTTCGAAGAAGTGTGATTTATGCGTGGGACCGATTTTTCAGACGCTATATCCCATCCAGAAGTAAGTTGCCCCGCTCAACGTATTGTAGAATGTGCATTTATGCAAATGGTGATTTTTGTCAACAGGATCATCAGCATCCTCCTCCAAAGTAACAGTGTTGAATATTCTATCTAGATGTGTTTGTTAATAAAAAGGTTATGAAGCATTTCCGAATAGTTGTCTTATAGCCTTTGTACCATAAATGCATTTAATGGTATATTTAATTTAAATGACTGACTGACTGACTGACTGAGCATATTCAGGAGAAGAAAACCAACGAGAAACTTCGGACGCTAGTTACTTTTCAATACTTCATATTACTACAATTGTTACAACAGTCCAATAAACCTTTCTTTATACATATACAACCGCCGCATTATCCTTCCAGATCTATACGTATTCAACATTCATAATCTATAACATAACAATAAATCACTTTCATTTTAACATGTGATCCGTATACATTGATTGTACAAAGATTTATTTTGTAAGTAAAGAAAATAAGAATCCGTAAAGAAAGTTCAAAACAATAAAATTGAAATTGTTGCAAGTTCCGGCGTGATTGAGCCTGTTCATGGACAGCACTGTCAAGTGCAAATTGTCGTCCACGACCCCTAGCACCTGCTTAAGCAGAATTCATTGTTAAAACATTGCATTCGCCATTAGTTGTGTGGTATAGTACACTGATGTATTTTGTAAAATAAAGAAAATAAGAATTCATAAAGAAAGTGTTCAAAAAGCACATTTGAAAATGTTGCAGGCTCAGTTTGATTGAACCTGTTCATAGACAGTACTGTCAGGTGCAAACTGTCGTCCACGACCCTTAGCACCGACTGGAGCGGAATTCAACATTAAAACATGAACATGGTGAAATTGTGAATTTAGAAACATTGTAAATAAACAAATAAATTATATTTTTATACATATATCTTTGTTTTACAGGTGATTGATAAATTTTTGTTGTACATTTTTGTCTAGTAATAATTATAAGTAATTTTCACTTAATTGGATTCATAATTTAAGTATTTGTAAAACTGAACTTTGTAATCATGTTATCATTTCATATTATATTTAGATGTGTCATGTTTATATTTTGAATTGTATTGCCATTAGTTATGTATAGAACACAGATGTACTTTGTACATCAATAAATAAATTATGTTTCTATATCTTTGTTTTATAGTCTTTCAATTCCTTCCAAAGGACCCATGTTCTTCAGATAAAAATTGTTTCCACGAACCAGCTGATTAGCCGCGGCAAAGTTTATATGAGAACTCTACCGACGAGTGAACCCATGGTAACAGCATGACATTGCCAGGTTGGCATTTTGTACGGCTGGCAACGAAATAACCTAACTTACCGAAGTATTTATACTAATAATGATAACAATTAGAGGTATCTAGTAGTAAATAAAACATCATTACGTGTCGTGCTTTTTGTTCTGGTGATATATTCTTCTAAAAGAAAATTCAACAATGGAAGTTCTGTTATATTTTTACTGAGCCGGAAACATATCTACCTGTATATAGTTTGAATTATCAATCTTTGAATAATTAAGGTAATTTAGCAGAAATAATTGGTTTTATAATACTTCGCTGCTCACATTTTTTTAAATGGAATATTGGCTTTGCAACGGTTGCTATGGATAAATGATGCCCACGTGACGGATTGATTCCATTGTAGTCTATATTGTCATATAAATTACTCGGAATTGAGACATTGAGATTGCAAGAATGTGAAATTAACTGGACGCAATTTTCTGCCATTTTCAAAGACAATCAACATTAAAAGGATCTACCGCAAAGATTTTGATTTCACAAAACAAATAATTATAAAGTATCTTTTATTTTTCAAAATTGCATGGATGATTGTAAAACATCAGCTGTACAGTTAAATGATGGTAACCTAAGAAAATGTTTCACAAATTAGTGATATGTTACATGTGTATAACCAGTGTGCTTTAATATTCCAATACGATTTAAGAACGCATATACTATGACTGGTTGAAAACTATGATGGGAATTTGAAAAATAATACAGGGGAATTAAAAAAAAAGATTGGAAACAAATTGGATATTAATTTGAATAAAAAGAAAACGACTCTCTTCATTTCGGCATATCTCTCGCGATTTATAAATAATAGAAATGAGCATGCAGCCGTAAAAAAGGTAAATTACTAGCCACTATGAAAAACTTGTGAATAAGATGTAAACAACTTCAGGGATAGGTCCGAATGTTTCAGCATTATGGATTAAAATCCCGCAAGACAAAGTTTTACTTTCAGGCATTTAACAACTCAACAACAAATGACTGGACCAAGTACGAATCCGTAACACCAAACCTACATTTCGACATTGTAGGTATTTGGTCAGGGGTTATCTGGAGCAGGGCATGATTATGACCATGACAATTCTCGAAAATGACTCTCTACAGTTCGGTATTGCACAAGAACACTCCGATTCAGAAATGGAAAATACATTATTCACGGACTTCGACAAGTTTTCACTTGAAATAAAATTTATTTACATTATAATAAGTACGCTAGTTATAACTATAAACGTATTAGCAATGGTTGTATTGCGGAGAACTAAGAAAATTCCTTACGCTTCTAAGTTCTTGTGTACTGGAATTTTGTTATATGATTTGAATTTTGTCGTAGTATCAACGATTAGGAAATTCATAGATGATCCGGCAACGAACTTAGCTTTTCAGGTATTTGGCAGCGTTTCTTACCATCTGTCACTTATAAGCGTAATGATGATGTCAGTTGAACGGTTCCTTTTATTCTACTATCCAATGCGGTATTTGAGAATTGTATCAGAGAAGATGACGAGAATTGTGATACTTTCCACGTGGTCTTTGTACGTTGCTTCATTTGTGATTGTGCGTTACGGTGTTTGTTATTTACGCCTAAAATCAGAAAAAGTATTCGTTCAAGCTGGCGCATGTAACAATATCATATTTACACATTTAGGAATATGTCTTCTGATAGTGACAACAGTATCATGTATATGTAACTGGAAGATTCTAAGATTGATACAGTCTAAAAAGTATCGAAGCAACGGCGGATTATCGTTGTCATCAACCAGGTCAATTCTGACTTATTACAAATCAACGGGGCTTGTCCTTACCTGCCTTATTGTGTTACTTCTGACAGGATTTGCGTATGGTACCATAATAATTGCTGTCCGATATTTTGATGTTGGAGTTCTTTATTTACGAATTTCATTTGAAGGTGTGTCCACTGTAAACTCTTTGATAGACCCGGTTTTGTATATTATGTGGTTTAAAGAATGCCAGATGGAGGTCATGAAAATGTTTGCATGTCTGAACCGGAAGTTACATCAAAAAGCGGAGGAAATGAGAATAGAGATTTTCTGTATTGTGGTATCGGAAAGTTTCACGAGATCACGAAATACATTTGATTCTAGTGATGTGTAATAGAGAAGTTGTTAATTTTTCCGATTAAACAATGTCTTGACAGTCTTTACCTGTGTATGTTTTGAAAAAAATTTAATAGCAGTATTTAAGAGATAAATGTAGAATATTTAGGTATATGAATGAAACATTTGCTTGTCATCCATGCATTTGATCTTTTTTTAAACATAGAGGGTAAATTTGATGGTTATACACGTTTATTTTGTTACAAAAAACGCATGTAAATAGTCGGCCATTCTTTTATACAGTTATAGCTCAAATTAAATTTGATCGAAGTTGAATCACATCTCTATCTGTTTTGCTATCATTTTCAAATCAAATCATGTAGATTCAAATAATAATTGTCAACACATTAAGGATATTTACAGATTAAATAATGCATTGATGATTTGCATATATTATTGGTATAAGACCACGTTACTTACCAAGGCTGCAGCGGTCGGATAGCTCAGTACGTAGAGCAGCGGAAAAGTATTCTGGGGATTCCGTTCAACGACAACAACAACAACAACAACAAAATATATTGTATATTTCTATGCGTAAATTGCATATTTACATAATATTTTTGGTTTAAGTGTTTTGATTAAAATATCTTTCAGAATATTATGTTTTCATATGCTTTACCATTTTTCTTCATAATTATATAGTCTGCCTTGTATTTACAATTTTGACCTTTATTGGCACAGCCACACAATTATAACTTTACAGTATTATACCGCCATGGGAATGACAGGGAAACTGAAATATGAACTCTATAATTAGCAATTTAATAACATAGATAAATGAAAAAATAAACCTGCTTTTTGTTATATTAAGTACGTGTCAAGTCACACTCTATCAATTAAAGCTGTGAAGGCCAAACGAACGAAATATAGCGACTTTCTGAATATTTTAATTGATACATTTATATCGGATCAATACTATTTTTCTTAGGCTGTGCATCAGATATATCAAACTTATTACTTATATAGGTAAAGGCTGCAACACACTTCCACAATCGTTGATAACACATTTCGATCTAAGTGTTTTTTTCTGATTATTTTGCCTAAAAATATCTTAACTGTTTCATTCTTATTATATGCATTATAGAGGATACTTGATTGGAGTTAATATGGCATACATAGCAATAAGAAGTGAGAAAATTGTAATATATAGAGAAGTTGTTATTTTTCCGATCAAACACTGCCTTCAGTGCCTTGACAGTCTTTAACTGTGTATGTCTTGAAAATAAATTTATAGCAGTATTTAAAGATAATTGTCGAATATTTCGGTATAGAAATAAAACATTTGCTTGTCATCCATGCATTTGATCTTTTTTTTAACATAGGGGGAAAATTTGAGGGGGTTCATAAACTTTTATATTTTTAAAAAAAAAAAAGGGGATTTTTAATATTTCCCGGCCCATCTTTTATACATTTTAAGCTAAATTAAATTTGCTCAAAATTTGGGAATCACATCCCCTATTTTTTTGCTATCCAATTTTAAAATAAAATCATTTTTAGATTAAAATAAAAATTGGTCAACACAAAAAAAGGATATTTACAGATTAAAATAATGGGCATTGATGATTTGCATATGATTATTGTATAAGAAACCGCTTACTAACCAAGGCTGCAGCGGTCGGATAGCTCAGTACGTAGAGCAGCGGAAAAGTATTCTGGGGATTCCCCGTTCAACGACAACAACAACACAACAAAATATATTGTATATTTCTATGCGTAAATTGCATATTTACATAATATTTTTTGGTTTAAGTGTTTTGATTAAAATATCTTTCAGAATATTTATGTTTTTCATATGCTTTTAAACCATTTTTCTTCATAATTATATAGTTGCCTTGTATTTAAAATTTTGACCTTTTTGGCACAGCCACAGAAAAAAAAACAATTTTAACTTTACAGTATTAATGACCGGGCCATGGGAATGACAGGGAAACTGAAATATGAATCTCAATAATTAGCAATTTAATAACCCACATAGATAAATGAAAAAAAAAAACCTGGCCTTTTTGTTATATTAAGTAGTGTCAAGTTTACAATCTATCAATTAAAAGCTGTGAAGGCCAAACGAACGAAAATATAGCGACTTTTTCTGAATATTTTAATTGATACATTTATATCGGATCAAATACTATTTTTTCTTAGGGCTGTACATTCAGAATATATCTAACCCGAATTGCTTATGTAGGTGAAAAGCTGCAACACACTTCTTCAATCGTTGGATAACACATTTCGATCTTATTGTTTTTTTCGAATTATTTTGGCCTAAAAAATTTCTATACTGTTTCATTCTTTTATATATGGATTATAGAGGATACTTTGATGGAGTTAATATTGATATTACATAGCAATTTAAGAAGTGAAAAATTGTAATATTTTCCGAGCTCGAAGTGGTTGACATTTTTCTCACTTCGTTTGTGTGATAAGTGTAGGATATTCACGAACAACTACAAATTGCGGTTATGCCGCTAGTAAGAAAAAAAAACAGCCGCTTTCGACGATTTTCATTGTAAGCGCGGGATAAGACAAACCTTAAAGAAGATAATGCTAGCAAAGTTTTAACGGCTACAAAACCTTGCACAGATCATAAGTAATGTAATTTTGTTAGTCATTCGGCGAAGTACGGGTAATAATTCATGTTGGGAGAAAATAATGATAATTGAAAAGAGAAATATGTCATTTAGGATAAAAAACGCCAAAAATGACTTTAAAATTTTAACTTTATAAATGTTTTGCAGTAATACGAAATTAAAACGTACGCCAAAAATAGTTCGGCACAGTTTATATCACCCTCACTGTGGATGATATATTGTGGGTGAATATGGATTTTAATCACACGGATAATAACCATAATACCAGTTTCTTCGCTTTGGTTGCATTAAATACTTAATGTTGTTGAACAACTTGAACTTATTGAATAAAATAATATTTTTTGCTAGCATAATTTAATTTTTTAATTCAAGTTAGTTTCAATTTTAAGTTAGTATTGAACCTATACTCATTCTATATTATCTATATACCGTACTGTCAGATTAAAATAAATAAATAAATAAAATAAATAAATAAAATAACACGGACAAATTACATTTTTTTGGAAATCATTATTTATCTCTATTTTTTGTTATCATGTTTTTGCTAATCTATTTAACTCTTTTCAGTTTTGTAGATTTATTTAATTGCGTAAAGTATAACAATTTTTTCTTTTTGAACATTTTATTATAAATATCCTGTAATTTAGTTTGAAGAAACAAAAACAAAATGAAACTCATGGTAAATTTAATAAATACCTAGGCAACGTATCAGTTATATTTATAAAATGATATGAGATTTTAACATTAAGTCTAACTTGTACTCAATACTGCAATATTTTCATTATGGAAAGTTTTTCCAAAACAACGGGTTTAACTTAAAGAAATGACAAGTAATGCATTTAAACCTGCTTAAAGTTCAGAAATTGGTGTCAGCATTGGAATTTTTTAGAAACTAAATATAATCGAAGAAATACATACTTCCCAGATTTATTTTCGCGGCACCCGCAAGGAATGATTTCAGAGAGACATTTACATCAACTCTGACAAAGAACTCTAATGTTCTACTGATGAAATACACGATTTTATATTACAAATTCTTTTAAAATCGTGTACTTTAGAACATTTCTAGATAAATGTTCATTGAAAATATTCCTTTGCACGGGGCCTCGAAATGAAAAATTTTAGTATCGTATTTACCATAATTAAGGCCATCTTTTAAGGTACATTTTAAGTTATTATGTCGGCATAATTGTTTTTGTTTTTGTCCCCCTTTTTGTGATATGACCATTATACATCTCTTTCAAAGAAACCACCCAAAAAGATATGACTTAAATTCATAAATTGCTTTTCAAATTTTTTATTGGCCCCAAAAAAGACATTTATAAAATAAACCCTTTTTAAAAATTTGGGTTTTTTTTAAATTTAAAATGGCCCAAAAGAAACTTCGTTTGGCCTTTAAATTTTCTTCAAAATGAAAAAATTGGTTTTTTTTTGCCAACGATGGCTAACGATTTAAAAATGAATTTTTGTGACAGATTTGAATTTCCGTTGTCAAATTGTTTTTATGAATAAGGAAAATTTTTTTGAAAACTTTTTTTTTAACAAGGGCGTTGTCTTTTTTTTTATTGTTAAGAGCAATTTGAAAATTGGAAAAAAAATACGCTAAAAAGTTTTTGACTTAATAATAAACTCATTTTAATTCTATTTTTTCCCAAAACTGTTTTTGTGAAATTTTATTTTAATTTTACGTAAGTGTGTTTTTTTTATTATTTGAAAAGTTAAAAAATTAAGTTTATCTTATTTTTTTATGATTTTCCCGCCATTCGGAATAATAAAGGAATAAAGCCAAAAAGGGAAAAATACAAACATTAAATTGGAATTTTACTGTTACAACTATTTTTAATGAAAAAATGAAAGGGAAAATTTTAAATAGCATGAAATCTATTGGGGCCGACAAGGGCTTAAATTTTTTTTGCCTTTTTAAACAACTTTAAAATTTGACGAATTAACACGTGGCGATTTTTTTACAAATTTTTTTAATTCGGTTTTTTTCTTTACGAAGGGGAAAGATCTTTACTTTTTTTCCGGGTTTAAACTTCCCCCGGGGAAGGGAAAAAATAATTTTACATTTCCCAAAAATTTTTGGAAAAAGGAAACTGGAACCAATTGTTTGACATTGGGCCTTTGGGGAAAGGTTTTAAATCCAGGGATATCAAATGAACTTCTTTAAAGGCTTAAAGTTTTACCCGGAAAAAAAAGCTTTAAAATTTTCATTCTTTTCAGGCAACATTAGTTTTTTAAAATGTAAAACGTAAAACCAAATGGTTTTGTTTTCGGAGATTGGGAAATTCCTTTTCGTTCTTTTTTTTTCTTTTGTTTTTATTGGAAATTTTTGTTTTTTAAAAAGGAAATTTGAAAATTTTTTCCCTGTTTCCCCGATTTTAAAGGGGTTTTTTAAAATAAGTTCCCACTAAAGGAAACCCTTTGCTTTTTTAAAAAGGTTTTTTTCCTTTTTTTACCCCCCTTTATTTATGTCAGTTTTTAAAGGTGTTTTTTTTAAATTTTTTAAAAATTGGTATTTTTAAAGTTGCCCGACGGAGAATGACAGTGAGTTTTTTTTTTTAAAATTTTTTTTCCTTTCCTTTTTGAAATTTTTTTAAATAGGCGGTTTTCTTTTTGATGGTTTTGAATTTTAAATTTATTTTTTGAGATGGGGCAGTTGTTTTTCTTTTTTTTTGGGTCCCCACTATTTTAGGATGACTTTATTTGAGAGAATTTTGGGCATATTTGTTTGAATTTTTCAAAAATTTAAAATGAATTTTAAAAGGTTTAACAATTTGGTTTTAAAGGAAATGATCCATAAAGACAAAGACGAAAAAAGGATGTGCTGGCTGAAATCTTTGTATTTTTAAACCCGTTGCTTCATCGGTCCAAGGGGTTTAAAACATTAAAAATTAGAAAAAAAAAAAAGGGGAAACCCAAAAGAAAAGTCCAACATGACAAAATTGAAAATGTTTTCGTCCCGGTTTGATTGGCCTGTTAACCCCGCCCCACGCCCCTAGCACCCGGCTTAAAACGAAGGTTAAAAAGAAAACTAAAAATAAACCCAAAACAAAAAACCCTGGAAATATAAGTCGTGCTGAACGATCTTTCCCGGATTAAAATATTAAAATCTTTTGGTTTATTTTTGTTTTGGGGTTTTAAAAAATTGGGAATTAAAAGTTAACATTTTACGGGTTTTAAATTTAACCCCTTTGGGGAAGTCGGACTAAATTTAAAAATTTGCAAAATTGAGGAAAAAACAATTGTTTCTATTTTTTGGTTTTCCTTTTGTAATAAAATGGGCCAAATTTTGAGGTTTAAAAACCAAAATTGGGGAGATTTTAATTTGATACTTTTTAACAAAATAAAAAAGGAATAAACCTTTTCATTTTGGGCCCTTTTTGCCCCAAAAAAAATTTTTTGCAGAATAAAAAGAAAAGAAAAAAAAGTAAACAATTATTGTTTTTTAGCAACATATTTTAAAATTTAAAAACGGAAAGGGAAAGGGGTGGCATTGACTAACCCAAAACGTGTTTTTTTGTCCCCTTGAAACTTTTTATCTGCCCCCTTAACCTTTGTTTTTTTGCCATTTTTTACGGGTTTGAAATAACCCTTTTTACCGGGGGGAGAAAATTGATGAAAAAATTTTTTTTAAATGTTCAAAAAGCCAAACTATGGGCTTGTTTTGTGGTTGTCAAAGTGTCTTGTTGTATAAAATTTTGGAAAAAAAAAAGAAACCCTAACAATAATTTAAATGAAATAAAATAAAAAAAGTTTACTTTGGCTTTTTAAAAAATTTAAAAATGAGAAAAATTTTTAAAAATTTCCCTTTTTAAAAAATGAAAAAAGATTTAAAATGGGATTTCAAATTGGTTTTTTTAAATGGATTAGGTATTAAAAATAAAATAAGATTTATTTTTTTTTTTTGCCAGCGTTACTTTTTTATTATTTTGAAAAACTTAAATAAAAAAAATAAAAATCGGAAACCTAAAGAACACTTCGACAACGAATACGGAGAGGCGCCGCCTTTTTGAATGGTTTTAACCACCATTAAGGGAGTTTTTACATTCGGTTAATGATACAACATAATAGAAAAAAACATAAAACTAAAGAAAGACCAAATCAACAAAAAAAATGTTTGGAGGGGGTTTTGGGTTTAATTGGGGGCCTGTTTTTGGAACGGTTTAAAAGAAAAATGCAAAAACTAAATTTTTCCCAAACTTCCCCAAAAAACCGGCTTTAAAATAGAATTTAAAAAAAATTTAATAAAAAATACAAACTCCTTTTTTAACTATTAAATACTTTCTTAATTTCACCCGGGGTTTCCCCCGGCCCTTTTAAACCCAAACCATTTTTGCGAAAATTTGCATACATATAATGTTAATAAAATTTTGATTGGTCATCCAAAATTTTAAACCGTTTTTATACTTTTGGCGTAAAAGTTAGTTAAAATATAAAAAATACTTTTTTTTCCAGGTTTTTGATCCGTTTTTATTCATTTTTTTTCCCCACCCCTTTTGTTTTTATTGCTTTCCCTTTTTATTTGGGCTTTTATGGTTACCTTTCTGGCGGCCCAGTTTGAACAAACCTGAACTCAGCTTACTGTTTATTTAGCTTGTTTTAAGTTTTAACTGTAGACCTTTTAAACAGAACTTATTGTCTTGGAAACGAACGTAGCATTTAGCGCATCAGCATTCTGTGTAGGGCAGAAAAGCGAAACTGTAAGAACAAATTCAATCAGTATTACCAATTCATTTATATATTTTATCTAATCGAATGGATTAACTGACAGAAGATCAATGCAAATATAAAATAGGAAATTAATCTGAACTTTAATATTTTTATGCAGTCGTGGTCTCTCAAGTTTGAAGAAATGATAATTAACTTCTTGCATAATGTTTGTTTTTCAAAGTGTTTGTATTGGTGGACTGTTTTTATAAACCTTTGATTTATTTCTATCTCATTTTATGTATCTTATTTGAAATGTTGACAGAAGTATAAAGTAGACCTTATCTCTTGCCAAGTAAATAAATTGCGACATTTTATAAAGATTGTTATAACGATTTGCAAGCCAAATATTGTCACAAGAGGAAAAAAAACAAGAATAAAGATCAACAAGGCAAAGGCAACGTTCACAGGACGCCCCCCCCCCGACACACTCAAAAAACCTGGAGCGGACATAAGGGTGAAAGGAGTGGAACATGTAATGTGAAATACTATAAACTAAAACAAGCCCATAAAGGAATTAAAGGGATAAGGGCTGTAAAGGTGAAAGGGATGGGGAGGGGGGTGGGGGGTTAAAATGGGTGAGGGGAGGGAATTGAGAAAATACCTACCGTCAACGACAATCCAGCAAGACAGACATCACAACACATGTAAACATCCAAAAAAGTAAAAATACAGACATGAAAAACACGCGAATGAACACAGAAAACACACCTCATCTTTTCAATGATTTAATGGTATTAGAAGGTATGATACTCAATATATTAATTGAATACTTTCTTCCGTCAACAAACGCTCGCATTGTGTATGAACGTTTTCTACATTTCTTTGTAGAGCGTGATCTTTCTGCCCTACACAGATTGCGCAAGCGCAAGAAAAAAACTTTCTACCTACAAACATTCAATTTATAAGCTTCTATTAAGATGTATGGATTTTTTATTCTCGTGGAAATGGTTTAAATCAAGTTAAAATATAAAGACAGGGCCGCAATTTGTGTTAAAATATTTAAAGTTTTTATTGACAGTGAGATCATGAGGCCTCTATTTCCCAATAGGGATCTTGTTCAGAAAATATACCTCATTCTAATTATTTAAAGGATTCTTTTTCTTATTTCAGTATGGACGTTTTGAACAAATTTCCTATCACTATCAAACAATATTTGACCTTACAATCTTTCAAAAACTGTAAAATTTCTAAGTTTACAGTTGGATTCATGATGAAAATTGACCACTTTATAATGTAACTGTTGTAAATGTTGATACAATTGTTTTAATTATTACGAATTTATCTATAATAATGAAAATATCTTACCTTTACATTCAAGAATTCATTACATTTCTTTTGTACAAAAAATTTCAAATATTGTATGGATTTACTGGAATTCTTTTCGTTGTTATTGTTAAATCAGAAGGCCGTACTGAAAATAAGTATTCATGTTCCCTGAATATGTAAACTTTGAATGTTACCTTCTCTCAATAAAGATTTTATTATTATTATTATCATTACAAAGTTATAATTACTTTTAAAATGAAGTGTGCCGTGTGACTAGGATTGTACTATTACATAAATAACAAAACATATGGTTACATGGTACATATACATTGTCTTTATTAATAAGACATTGTCACCTTTTGCATATGTATGCTCTGAAAGTATGCTTGGTCATCTAATAAGATCATATGTTTATTGAATTAAACCTTTGGTTGAGTAAAAGTGAAATTCTATAATGAACTCAACTTCTATGTAAGTTTCGTTTAATTTATTTCTATATATTGATTTACTGAACTGGCTATGCTCATTTCTATGATTATAGGCGAGTTTAAACAAATTTGAACTCAATCCTTTTAATATTTTAGATGAACTGATAATATTTCGTATATCATAATAATTGTTTTAGTATAATATTAGAAACTATATTGAAAACTATTTAACGTGTGAAGGGTGATAAGTATATTAACAGGTCATTCTCAGTGAATTCTTTGAGCTAAAAATATATTCCTCAATTTGCTGTCCACCAAACAACACCTAATATAAATTGATCATGGCTTGAATCTGGCTGATGCGTAGTGGGCATTTAAGTTAATCGAAAACCGTAATAACAATAATTTCATTAAAACACTCAGTGTTATTTACTTGAATAAAAATACACTTTGACAATTCAGTCTATATATGGTAGTTTAAAATTTTTTGTGTAAGTGAGTTTGGTAAGCTAGGTATTCTTGATTCAATTTTTGTGTAATAATCTATTCGACTTGACAGTAAATGGGACTTTTTATTCTTATGTACATAGTTTAAAACAAGTTAAATGACAAAAAAGGGCCCCAGTTATGTTAAAATGATAAAAGTTTCTATTGACAGTTTACAGGAACAGGTCAAACCACCGGACAGGGTTTGGTCCCAAAGTGTCTGTGAGATAATGAGATTTTTATTTTCTCATAGGCCAATGGTTATTATAAATGTTAAAATGGAAGTGTGCCGCGTGAATAAGTTTGTACTACCATGAACATCATAGATAACAGTAAACATAATGTTGCATGGTGCACGCACTTTTTCTAGAGACACAAATTGTTTCCCGCCATT